>NW_026890260.1:523200-548200 GCF_963514075.1 Conger conger | reverse complement strand
CCTAACCCTAACCCTAACCCTAACCCTAACCCAAACCCTAAACCCTAAACCCTACCCTAACCTAACCTAACCCTAACCCTAAACCCTAACCCTAACCCTAACCCTAACCCTAACCCTAACCCTAACCCTAACCCTAACCCCCTAACCCTAACCCTAACCCTAACCCTAACCCTAACCCTAACCCTAACCCTAACCCTAACCCCTAACCCTAACCCTAACCCTAACCCTAACCCTAACCCTAACCCTAACCCTAACCCTAACCCTAACCCTAACCCTAACCCTAACCCTAACCCTAACCCTAACCCTAACCCCTAACCCCTAACCCCTAACCCTAACCCTAACCCCCTAACCCTAACCCTAACCCTAACCCTAACCCTAACCCTAACCCTAACCCTAACCCTAACCCTAACCCTAACCCTAACCCTAACCCTAACCCTAACCCTAACCCTAACCCTAACCCTAACCCTAACCCTAACCCTAACCCTAACCCTAACCCTAACCCTAACCCTAACCCTAACCCTAACCCTAACCCTAACCCTAACCCTAACCCTAACCCTAACCCTAACCCTAACCCTAACCCTAACCCTAACCCTAACCCTAACCCTAACCCTAACCCTAACCCTAACCCTAACCCTAACCCTAACCCTAACCCTAACCCTAACCCTAACCCCCTAACCCTAACCCCCTAACCCTAACCCTCTAACCCTAACCCTAACCCTAACCCTAACCCTAACCCTAACCCTAACCCTAACCCTAACCCTAACCCTAACCCTAACCCCCTAACCCTAACCCTAACCCTAACCCTAACCCTAACCCTAACCCTAACCCTAACCCTAACCCCTAACCCTAACCCTAACCCTAACCCTAACCCTAACCCTAACCCCCTAACCCTAACCCTAACCCTAACCCTAACCCCCTAACCCTAACCCTAACCCTAACCCTAACCCTAACCCTAACCCTAACCCCCTAACCCTAACCCTAACCCTAACCCTAACCCTAACCCTAACCCTAACCCTAACCCTAACCCTAACCCTAACCCTAACCCTAACCCCCTAACCCTAACCCTAACCCTAACCCTAACCCTAACCCTAACCCTAACCCTAACCCCCTAACCCTAACCCCCTAACCCTAACCCTAACCCTAACCCTAACCCTAACCCTAACCCTAACCCTAACCCTAACCCTAACCCTAACCCTAACCCCCACCCTAACCCTAACCCTACCCCTGAGCCCAACCCCCACCCCCACCCTAACCCTAACCCCACTCCCACTCCGACCCCTGACCTGAACCCTGCACCCACTCCCACCCCCCCACCCCACGCCACTGGAGTCGGAGTAGCGGAGGAAATCTTCTACCCGACCAGACACCCCCGAACAACCCGGAAGGTCCAGGAATGGACCATCAGAACCAGCAAACCGAATATAATCCTAGGGGACTCCAACCTCTCCAGGATCCAGTCCCACTCCAGGGGAGACCTCCAAATTGACAGCTACCCCGGAGCAACATTTTACCATATCGCAGGACTTCTGGAGAAAACCCAAGTGAATCCCAGAGTACAGAGAGTCATCCTGTCCACTGGGATCAACAACAAGGACCAGCACCCTAAAAAAACAGCAATAAAACAGCTGCAGACCATGCTGAGGATGACGAAAAACACCTTCCCGGCAGCAGAAATTTGGATCCCGTTAATTAATTATTCCCAAAACCTGGAACCCCGCCAGAAATCCAATTTGGAGGAGATCAATAATCACATCCTCCGAAACATGCCACATGTTCCCAAGCTTCCGGAGGAGGACTTCCGCACTACACGGGACGACATCCACTGGACAGAGAGAACAGCTGGCAAGATGTTGGAACACTGGCTAAAACATTTAAACTGAGAATCCCCACAAACCCAAACACAAACAGGGAGGGGAATAAGAACATTATACTGCTGGCACAAAACTTTTCACCCACACCAAATCAAATTAGTTTACTGGACAAAGGCCTATCATTCGTACCGACGGCAAACATTAGAAAAAAACAAAAAGAAACCCTCAGAGGAGAAGCTCAGGAGTTTCACAGAAAGCTGAAACTAGCTGTCTTTTTTGAGGGATCAGAAAACACAGACAGAACACCCTTTATGGCCCGATCCAACTGGGAACCCAGGGAGAGCCAAATCCCGGGTACAATCACACAACTTATAAAAGACAACAACACCCTGATCAAGGCACTTAACCCCCAAACCCATAAAGACAAAAACAACCTCAGCAGAGGAGAGAGCCAAGCACTACATCAGCTGGCAAACAATAAACAAATTGTCATCAAACCAGCTGACAAGGGGAGTGCCATAGTAATCATGGACAGAACACAATACATTCAAGAAGCACACAGACAATTAAACAACACTACACACTATAAAAAATTAATTCGACCCATATATCTAGACACAACACAAGAAATATATGACATTATACAGACACTATTAGAAAACAATTACATCACAAAAAAACAAAGTTTTTACCTAAGGGGGGAGGAAAATCCTAGACCAAGGGTTTTTTACCTCCTCCCCAAAATACACAAACAGCCTCAGTCCTGGAGTGTACCATATGAAATCCCGGCAGGGAGACCTATTGTTTCAGACTGCAACAGCGAATCCTACAGGATCGCAGAATACATAGACTATTTCCTCACTCCACTGTCAACTAAACACAACAGTTACATAAAAGACACATACGACTTCATACGCATAGTTAAAAACACTAAAATAACACAGGACACCATTTTATTCACAATTGACATAGATAGTCTCTACACAAACATAAACACTGCAGCAGGGCTAACAGCTGTAAAACTCTGGATGGAGAAATACCCGGACGACAGCCGCCCGGATACATCTCTCCTACAACTGTTAGAAATCAGCCTGACAAAAAATGATTTTGAATTCAACAAAGAATTCTTTTTACAAATCAGCGGCACAGCGATGGGTAAGAAATTTGCACCGGCCTACGCGAACATTTACATGGCACACTGGGAGGAGACTGTTTTTCAAAAATGCCCCAAATTACCCACCAATTATTTTAGATACTTAGATGACATATGGGGAACATGGACACATAGTTTAGAGGACTTCAAACACTTTATACAAATCCTCAACACACACCATAGAATGATAACAGTTAAATACATCACGCATAACCAACAAATAGATTTCTTGGACACTACCACATACAAGGGACCCTCTTTTTCCCAAACACACACTTTAGACACTAAAGTTTTCTTTAAAGAGACTGACACACACACACTTTTACATAAAAACAGTCTCCACCCTAAACACACTTTCAAGGGCCTGATCAAATCACAATTGCTCAGGTTCAACAGGATTTGCACACAGGTAATTGATTTTGAAGAGGCTACCCAGACCCTCTTCAATGCATTAAAACCAAGGGGGTATTCCAGATCTTTCCTTAGACAGGTCCGGAAAACTTTCTTAACCACCAGGCAACAAGACACGCGCAAAATCATTCCGCTAATCACCACCTACTCAGCATTTAGCCTAGCTGCAAACAGAAAAATTAAATTAAATCTAACCCGCACTCTACAGAACACAAACATTATCCAGGAATATAAAATTATCTCAGCATATAAAAGAAATAAAAATCTTAAAGATCATCTGGTAAGCAGCAAACTACCAGAAATTAATACTTTACCGACACAGGGCCCAATATTTTACAAACAAGCCACTACAGTCAGAAACACCACTACCAACACAACCTACATAATAAAACAAACACTAAATAAAAACACTAAAAACTGCATATATGCCATTAAGTGCAAACAATGTGGTATAATATATGTAGGAGAAACAGGGAACACAATTAAATGTAGACTAGCACAACATATATACAACATTAGAAATCACAGAGAGACAGACACACACCTGGTGGCTCATTTCCTTCACCATGGACTTGAGGCACTAGAAATATCGGGCCTTCAAATGAACAACAATTGGACACCGGAGGAGAGACGCAGGTTTGAGAAACACTGGATTCTCAAACTTAGCACTCTATTTCCAAGAGGACTAAATCAACGCACATAGAGCACCGACACAAGAGGGACCAAATTCTTCCTACTTAAAGGCTTCAGTACCCTGAATGGCCAGTGCAAACTTTTATTTCCCAAGAGGCCCTAATATGGGACAACTTGGGAAATAAAGATTTCTTACTTACCTAACCCTAACCCTAACCCTAACCCTAACCCTAACCCTAACCCTAACCCTAACCCTAACCCTAACCCTAACCCTAACCCTAACCCTAACCCTAACCCGCTAATCACCACCTACTCAGCATTTAGCCTAGCTGCAAACAGAAAAATTAAATTAAATCTAACCCGCACTCTACAAAACACAAACATTATCCAGGACTATAAAATTATCTCAGCATATAAAAGAAATAAAAATCTTAAAGATCATCTGGTAAGCAGCAAACTACCAGAAATTAATACTTTACCGACACAGGGCCCAATATTTTACAAACAAGCCACTACAGTCAGAAACACCACTACCAACACAACCTACATAATAAAACAAACACTAAATAAAAACACTAAAAACTGCATATATGCCATTAAGTGCAAACAATGTGGTATAATATATGTAGGAGAAACAGGGAACACAATTAAATGTAGACTAGCACAACATATATACAACATTAGAAATCACAGAGAGACAGACACACACCTGGTGGCTCATTTCCTTCACCATGGACTTGAGGCACTAGAAATATCGGGCCTTCAAATGAACAACAATTGGACACCGGAGGAGAGACGCAGGTTTGAGAAACACTGGATTCTCAAACTTAGCACTCTATTTCCAAGAGGACTAAATCAACGCACATAGAGCACCGACACAAGAGGGACCAAATTCTTCCTACTTAAAGGCTTCAGTACCCTGAATGGCCAGTGCAAACTTTTATTTCCCAAGAGGCCCTAATATGGGACAACTTGGGAAATAAAGATTTCTTACTTACCTAACCCTAACCCTAACCCTAACCCTAACCCTAACCCTAACCCTAACCCTAACCCTAACCCTAACCCTAACCCTAACCCTAACCCCTAACCCCTAACCCCTAACCCCTAACCCCTAACCCCTAACCCTAACCCTAACCCTAACCCGCTAATCACCACCTACTCAGCATTTAGCCTAGCTGCAAACAGAAAAATTAAATTAAATCTAACCCGCACTCTACAAAACACAAACATTATCCAGGACTATAAAATTATCTCAGCATATAAAAGAAATAAAAATCTTAAAGATCATCTGGTAAGCAGCAAACTACCAGAAATTAATACTTTACCGACACAGGGCCCAATATTTTACAAACAAGCCACTACAGTCAGAAACACCACTACCAACACAACCTACATAATAAAACAAACACTAAATAAAAACACTAAAAACTGCATATATGCCATTAAGTGCAAACAATGTGGTATAATATATGTAGGAGAAACAGGGAACACAATTAAATGTAGACTAGCACAACATATATACAACATTAGAAATCACAGAGAGACAGACACACACCTGGTGGCTCATTTCCTTCACCATGGACTTGAGGCACTAGAAATATCGGGCCTTCAAATGAACAATAATTGGACACCGGAGGAGAGACGCAGGTTTGAGAAACACTGGATTCTCAAACTTAGCACTCTATTTCCAAGAGGACTAAATCAACGCACATAGAGCACCGACACAAGAGGGACCAAATTCTTCCTACTTAAAGGCTTCAGTACCCTGAATGGCCAGTGCAAACTTTTATTTCCCAAGAGGCCCTAATATGGGACAACTTGGGAAATAAAGATTTCTTACTTACCTAACCCTAACCCTAACCCAGGGAGAGCCAAATCCCGGGTACAATCACACAACTCATAAAAAACAACAACACCCTGATCAAGGCACTTAACCCCCAAACCCATAAAGACAAAAACAACCTCAGCAGAGGAGAGAGCCAAGCACTACATCAGCTGGCAAACAATAAACAAATTGTCATCAAACCAGCTGACAAGGGGAGTGCCATAGTAATTATGGACAGAACACAGTACATCCAAGAAGCACACAGACAATTAAACAACACTACACACTATAAAAAATTAATTCGACCCATATATCTAGACACAGCACAAGAAATATATGACATTATACAGACACTATTAGAAAACAATTACATCACAAAAAAACAAAGTTTTTACCTAAGGGGGGAGGAAAATCCTAGACCAAGGGTTTTTTACCTCCTCCCCAAAATACACAAACAGCCTCAGTCCTGGAGTGTACCATATGAGATCCCGGCAGGGAGACCTATTGTTTCAGACTGCAACAGCGAATCCTACAGGATCGCAGAATACATAGACTATTTCCTCACTCCACTGTCAACTAAACACAACAGTTACATAAAAGACACATACGACTTCATACGCATAGTTAAAAACACTAAAATAACACAGGACACCATTTTATTCACAATTGACATAGATAGTCTCTACACAAACATAAACACTGCAGCAGGGCTAACAGCTGTAAAACTCTGGATGGAGAAATACCCGGACGACAGCCGCCCGGATACATCTCTCCTACAACTGTTAGAAATCAACCTGACAAAAAATGATTTTGAATTCAACAAAGAATTCTTTTTACAAATCAGCGGCACAGCGATGGGTAAGAAATTTGCACCGGCCTACGCTAACATTTACATGGCACACTGGGAGGAGACTGTTTTTCAAAAATGCCCCAAATTACCCACCAATTATTTTAGATACTTAGATGACATATGGGGAACATGGACACACAGTTTAGAGGACTTCAAACACTTTATACAAATCCTCAACACACACCATAGAATGATAACAGTTAAATACATCACGCATAACCAACAAATAGATTTCTTGGACACTACCACATACAAGGGACCCTCTTTTTCCCAAACACACACTTTAGACACTAAAGTTTTCTTTAAAGAGACCGACACACACACACTTTTACATAAAAACAGTCTCCACCCTAAACACACTTTCAAGGGCCTGATCAAATCACAATTGCTCAGGTTCAACAGGATTTGCACACAGGTAATAGATTTTGAAGAGGCTACCCAGACCCTCTTGAAAGCATTAAAACCAAGGGGGTATTCCAGATCTTTCCTTAGACAGGTCCGGAAAACTTTCTTGACCACCAGACAAGACACGCGCAAGACCATCCCGCTAATCACCACCTACTCAGCATTGAGCCTAGCTGCAAACAGGAAAATTAAATGAAATCTAACCCGCACTTTACAGAACACAAACATTATCCAGGAATATAAAATTCTCAGCATAAAGGAAATAAAAATCTTAAAGACCACCTGGTAAGCAGCAAACTACCAGGAATTAATACTTTACCTACACAGGGCCCAATATTCTACAAGCAAGCCACTACAGTCAGGAACACCACTACCAACACAACCTACATAATAAAACAAACACTAACTAAAAACACTAAAAACTGCATATATGCCATTAAATGCAAACAATGTGATATAATATATGTAGGAGAGACAGGGAACACAATTAAATGTAGACTAGCACAACATTGTTGGGAGACAGACAGATTTGTGTATTACAAAAACTTAACATATGCATGTTAATGTCCGCAGGAAGCTTCCATTGTTTTATAGACAACCAATAAAACACAGCGGTAGAAATTGCAGCCTATAGGGCAACCCTGTATTACAAATGACCAATCAGAGGTCACACTGTATTTAGCACCCAAATTTGAATACATGCAAATGTACCTGTATAAAGTCCCCGAACTCCAATGGTTCGATGGATACTTGTGTGAATCCTTCATGCTGGCTTCCTGCAATAAATACTTTCCTGACTCAAGACACAAACATCGGATTTGCTGCTTCCTGAGAAAACGGTCACTTTAATTATTTGGTAAAACTTTGTGTTACCAACAATATATACAACATTAGAAATCAGAGAGACAGACACACACCTGGTGGCTCATTTCCTTCACCATGGACTTGAGGCACTAGAAATATCAGGCCTTCAAATGAACAATAATTGGACACCGGAGGAGAGACGCAGGTTTGAGAAACACTGGATTCTCAAACTGAGCACTCCATTTCCAAGAGGACTAAATCAACGCACATAGAGCACCGACACAAGAGGGACCAAATTCTTCCTACTTAAAGGCTTCAGTACCCTGAATGACCAGTGCAAACTTTTATTTCCCAAGAGGCCCTAATATGGGACAACTTGGGAAATAAAGATTTCTTACTCACCTAACCGCTTAACCCTCACCCTAACCCTAACCCTAAACCTAACCCTGATCGAGGCACTTAACCCCCAAACTCAAAGATAAAAACAACCTCAGCAGAAGAGAGCCAAGCACTACATCAGCTGGCAACTACTTTATCTGAATTAAATTAATGAAACTCAAGCAAGAAACCACTGTATAGCCCTGGTACAATTACAAAGACAGAACTGACTGCTTTTTTGTCTGGATGTGCAAAACTGAGATTTCAAAGTAGCAAGGAGATTGGAATTATATACAGCAGCAACACCTCCTTCATGACCCGTCAAACGGGGAATGCGAGTATAACTGTAACCGGGAGGGGTGGATTCATTTAGGGCAATATATTCATTAGTTTTAAGCCAAGTTTGTCAAACATAGGATTTCAAATTCGATGATCTGTAATTAATTAACTTACAGGCGTTGCTTTAGGAGCTAGAGATCTGATATTAATCAATCCAATTTTTAGCTCAGTTTGGTTAGCCACATGTAGAATGACAGGGTCTGATATCTTTTTTTTAGATTAGCCATACAAACACCCTTGATTGACTTTTTTGCAAGGCTTAATTTAGGTTTGAGTACAGACACTCAATAGTATGAAACCTGGGCAGCAGTTCTTGGGAAGAAGCAGAAATCTGTAAGAGAAGGTCTGCTGCCTGGCCTTGGCTTTGCTGTGTCAAGATGTTATGTTTATTTTACATTCTGTTTATACTGCAGAAATTCAGTCTAAAAGGGAAAGTTAGTTTCAAAGTATCCGGAAGAATAAGTATGCATGCATCCATTCTCACCCCACAGTGAACCAGTAATCTGCGATTCAAACTTGCAGTGCAAGAACTTTCAATCTACTCGGCCCGTAGCGTAGTGGTTAAGGTACATGACTGGGACAGGCAAGGTCGGTGGTTCTAATCCTGGTGTAGCCACAATAAGATCCGCACAGCCGTTGGGACCTTGAGCAAGGCCCTTAACCCTATATTGCTCCAGGGGAGGATTGTCTCCTGCTTAGTCTAATCAACTGTACATTGCTCTGGATGAGAGCGTCTGCCAAATGCCAATAATGTAATGTAATACTCCATCGCTTTAATTGGATTTCATTGTGCAGTCTCTCCTCTGGCAGCTGCTGTTCTCCTCCCTGGCTATAAAAGTCAATTCTACTCAGGCTTGGGAAAGCCCTTTGCCATCTTTGGAGATCAGCCCCTGATGTTCTTATCTACTGGTACCACGGAAGATATTGGGAGTTTGTACACTGGAAGGGGTTAGAGGAGCTTGGGCAGGACCATGTAATAACAGCACCAGGCCTTGGCTTTCACAGGGACACCACCCTTCTCCACACTCTGTACCAAATCATGTGTGATGTGTTGTCCTCTTCACACTCATTGTAACAGTGAGCAGCCAACTCTTCCTAGACTGGCTTTTCTGTTGAAAGAGGAATGCACACCAGCCACCTCATACCAAATGTAATCATGCACCTTGCTGTTGCTTCTCAGGATCAGCATCAGCCTGCTGGGCCTGAAGGTCACTCTTGCTCAGGTAATGATCTGTCCAGGTGCTCAAGCATCCATCTCTCCTGTGTCACTGACTGCAGTGAAGGTAATACCATCCATGAAGGTTCAAGGTGCTGGCTGCCACACCTTTGAGGTAGTTGTAGGTCCTCTGCTTGGTCTTTCTGCAGAGTCCACAAGGATGCAGATTGCACCTAAAATGGACACAGCAGCCAGGAATATGTCCACCCCCAGCCTCTGGTAGTGCAGTTAGGCACTGTAACCCTCACCCTGAACTTCTATTTACTTTCTATTTACTTTCTATTTACTTTCTATTTACTTTCTATTTACTTTATTTACTTTATTTACTTTATTTACTTTATTTACTTTATTTACTTTATTTACTTTATTTACTTTATTTACTTTATTTACTTTATTTACTTTTGAAATTGAATGAAAAGAATAATTTGTATAGTTTTAGAATAATCATTAATTTTATTTAATTTTGATGAATTCAGAATGAGTGCTACAGTGTGAGACTGACCTACCGAACAGCAGAGGTTAGGGGTAGACATTTATGGGCTGCAGTGTCCATCACAGCTGCACCTACGTCCCTGCGGACTCTGCAGAAAGACCAAGCAGAGGACCAACAACTCCAAGGTGCAGCAATCACCAGCATGAACTTACATGGACAGCATGACCATTCCTACAGTCAATGACAGGAGAGTTGGATGCTTGAGGACCTGGACAGAACCATTACCTGAGCAAGAATGACCTTCCAGCCCAGCAGGTCAGGGAGGCTGGCACTGAAGAGAGCCAAGGGTAAGGCGGGTGACAGCACTTGGTTTAAAGCAGCCGGAGCAGATCGCAGCTCAACAGAAGCCAGAGGAGGTGGTAAGACTGTTCACACTGACACAATGAGTGAAGAGGACAAGAGACTATAGATGACCAGATGTACAAGGTGGAGAAGGCTGGTGCCCCTGTGAAAAGGCCTGGTGCCATCAGCACATGGTCAAACCCATGCTCCTTTATCCCCCACTGGTGTACAAAGCCCTTGCATCTACAGTGGAACCAATCAACAGGAACATCAGCAGTGACCTCTGGAGAGTTGGGAGCTCCCTCCCCAAAGCTTCAGCAGAACAAACCCTCAGACTCAAGCTCTTCTCTGCCTTTGATCCAGTCACACTTCTCATGCACGAGTAATTGAGATATTAAAAGCTGCTTTTCACCATCATCTCCAAATGAAGCTCTAGTGATGATCCTAGGAGCTCCCGCCTACTGGAGCAGAGGAAGGAGGTGGCGCCTACGGTCTGGGAGATGACAGGTGATCGGTCCCTCAGAGACCCTGACCATCCCTGGCAATGCTGATGTGGAAGAGCACTCCCCTGGGTTCTGTGTCGCTCACTCATCCTCCAGTCACTACAGGCAGGTCAACCTCAAGGAGCCAGCACATCAAGACAGCTTTTACTTTTGGCTGTGGGCTGTGGGCTTTCATAGATCAACTTCATGCTCAAGCACTGCCAAGGGTGTCCTGTCAACCCCCTTTCTCCACAGGGGTGAAGGTGAGCCTGGAGGACCACAAGGGAGGTCTACAGCTCACCCTACCTAAAATTCACCATATCGTGCAGGGCGAGTCCAAGACACTGAAAGCACTTGAGCTTTGTTCATGCAGGTGGATTCATGGGATGAGAGCCAGGTGCATCAATAAGCAGTTGTCTTCGTAATGTAGTTGGGTTAGGGTTAGACCTGCATTACACAAAACCACTTCAATAACCAAAACCTGAAATAAGATCCAACTTCCTACTTTATGCATAATCTCTGGCTCAACTAGATTATAACTTCATCTTAAATTTATAGATCTAAGCATGTATACAAGCTCAATTCTTGTTACAGGGTCTCGCCAGGTAATCAATGGCCAAACCAAACTAGAGATGGAAATGGGTCTTTGGCTATAAGTCTCAGCCAATCCCTCAGACGGTCCAACGTTAACTGCACCTGCAGGGGAGACTAAAACATGCAGGGCAGCACAAGGTCCCACAATGCACAAGCAGAAACACTGGGGCACAACACCCTCCCCTTAAACCATGGAAAAGGTTGTAGAGGGGAGAGCATCATTGTCTGTCCAGCTGAGTCAGGTCTTCATGGACACTCAGTCCCATTTCAGCTCAGTCGTACTGTAGATTCATGACTGGTGTTCAATCAAGTCTTAGTTCACAAAAGCAAAAGGCAGTACATTTACCGTTCACTGTCAATCCAGACAATGGCGTCTTCATTCCATTACACTTGAGGATTTCTGGTGGAAAAAAAATCAAGACCGCTTCTGCATTACATAACAGCAGGAAAAAATAATCCTATGGCTGACATTGCCTTGCGGCTATAAATTGTGCATTTTAACAAAATCAGCAAATTCTGTACAATTAATATGAAAGAACCCAAGAGTTGGCAGATGGACAGATGCTGAAGCATAAAAGATATGCAATGTTTTGAAAGACTTGATTTGGTCACTGAGAATTATGCCGGTACTCTAGTTTCAGAAATCAAGTCCAACCAAAATAAATAAAAATGAATGGAGCGAAATTAGTAAACAAGGGGGAGAAGCACAATGTAGAACTGCTGCCACCATCAAAAAAATACCACTTTCAAACACGCATTCAAATGAGCACAACAGAATGACAAACCTGTCTGGTCTAGTCGCTGCTGGTTTGCTTTGTGGAGGATGAAGCGAGGCCCAGAACAGCCAAACCAGCCTTTTCATGCTCCTCTGAATCCACACTTATGAACAGGGGGCAGGTGTGGACAAACTATTGAGGACAAAGACAGATTTATTGCAAACCCAGATCAGCCTGTTGAAGATGAACTCACAATGCGAAATTGAGCCATGTCACGATGACCATTAACTCGTACCAAGACCCATTTAGGACAAATTATGCATTGCAAAGCAGGAAGTTGGACCTATAAATTATGCAAAGTTTTATAATCCAAGCATGTATACAAGCTCAGCACGGGTTGCAGGGTCTCACTGGGTAATCAGTGGGCAATATAATATCACACCAGAAATGGAAACAGCCTTTGGGTTATGGTAAATTGTTCACATTTTATATAGTGCCTGTATCCAAAGTCCGCTATACAATTGATGCTTCTCATTAAACATTCACACACGAACAGCGATTGGCAGCCATGCAAGGCACCAAACAGCTTGTCGGGAGCAATTGGGGGATAGGCGTCTTGCTAAGGGACACTTCGACATACCCAGGGCGGAACTGAACCGGCAACCCTCCGACTGCCAGATGACTGCTCTTCCCGTCTGAATCCATTCAAAAAAGTAAGAGGAGCATCAATCCAGATAATGGTGTCTTCATTCATTAGGCACTTGATGAGGATTTCTGGAGGAAAGATCAAGACAAGTCCAGCATTACAGAACAGCAGGAAAAATCATCATGGGTGGCTGTCTTGTGGTTATAATTTTGCATTAACAAAATGAGTAAGTTATTTACAATTAATATCAAAGAACCTAAGAGCTATTAGATGGACAGTTGCTAAAGCATACAAGATAAGCAATGTTTTGAAAGACTTTTGATTTGGTCATTGAGAATTACACTGGTATTCCATTTTCACAAATCAAGTTCAGCCAAAAGAAATAAATCTGAAAATAATGGTTACATTTTGCCAAATTAGGAGGAGAAGCACAACAATGTAGAAGTGCTGCCACCTTCAAACAAAATGCCACTTTCATACACGCATTCAAATTAGAACAGAAGACAAACCTGTCTGGTCTAGTCACTGCTGGTTTACTTTGTGGAGGGCACAGCCCCTGGCTGCTAGCTGCAGCTACTGAAGGGACCAGGCTGGGTTCATCAGCTGCAGCTACTGAAGGGGTGCAGGCTGGGTTGATGAGCTGCAGCTACTGAAGGGACCAGGCTGGGTTGATGTGCTGCAGCTACTGAAGGGGTGCAGGCTGGATTGATCAGCTCTTCTCCTCCTCGGCTGTAAAAGTTCATTCTACTGAAGCTGGGGAGAGCTCCTTACCTGATGTTCTTGTCTACTGGTACCACGGAAGATATTGGGAGTTTGTACACTGGAAGGGGTTAGAGGAGCTCGGGCAGGACCATGTAATAACAGCACTAGGCCTTGGCTTTCACAGGGACACCACCCTTCTCCACACTCTGTACCAAATCATGTGTGACATGTTGTCCTCTTCACACTCATTGTAACAGTGAGCAGCCAACTCTTCCTAGACTGGCTTTTCTGTTCAAAGAGGAATGCACACCAGCCACCTCATACCAAATGTAGTCATGCACCTTGCTGTTGCTTCTCAGGATCAGCATCATCAGCCTGCTGGGCCTGAAAGTCACTCTTGCTCAGGTAATGATCTGTCCAGGTGCTCAAGCATCCATCGCTCCTGTGTCACTGACTGCAGTGAAGGTAATACCATCCATGAAGGTTCAAGGTGCTGGCTGCCACACCTTTGAGGCAGTTGTAGGTCCTCTGCTTGGTCTTTCTGCAGAGTCCACAGGGATGGAGATGGCACCTAAAATGGACACTGCAGCCAGGAATATGTCCACCCCCAGCCTCTGGCAGTGCAGTTAGGCACTGTAACCCTCACCCTGAACTATTATTTACTTTCTATTTACTTTCTATTTACTTTCTATTTACTTTCTATTTACTTTCTATTTACTTTCTATTTACTTTCTATTTACTTTCTATTTACTTTCTATTTACTTTCTATTTACTTTTGAAATTGAATGAAAAGAATAATTTGTATAGTTTTAGAATAATCATTAATTTAATTTTATTTTGATGAATTCAGAATGAGTGCTACAGTGTGAGACTGACCTACCGAACAGCAGAGGTTAGGGGTAGACATTTATGGGCTGCAGTGTCCATCACAGCTGCACCTACATCCCTGCGGACTCCGCAGAAAGACCAAGCAGAGGACCAACAACTCCAAGGTGCAGCAATCACCAGCATGAACTTACATGGACAGCAAGACCATTCCTACAGTCAATGACAGGAGAGTTGGATGCTTGAGGACCTGGACAGAACCATTACCTGAGCAAGAATGACCTTCCAGCCCAGCAGGTCAGGGAGGCTGGCACTGAAGAGAGCCAAGGGTAAGGCGGGTGACAGCACTTGGTTTAAAGCAGCCGGAGCAGATCGCAGCTCAACAGAAGCCAGAGGAGGTGGTAAGACTCACACTGACACAATGAGTGAAGAGGACAAGAGACTATAGATGGCCAGATGCACAAGGTGGAGAAGGCTGGTGCCCCTGTGAAAAGGCCTGGTGCCATCAGCACATGGTCAAACCCATGCTCCTTTAACCCCCACTGGTGTACAAAGCCCTTGCATCAACAGTGGAACCAATGCACAGGAATATCAGTGGGTACTTTGGGGGGGGGGGGGGGGGGAAAGGCATTGGTTGCAGACCACTTCCTTTGAGCGCAAGCCTTCCTTGCTGCGGACTCCATGGTGATCCATCTATATCAGGGGACACAAGCAGAGAATATTATAAGCACTAAAAGGGAGAACCTTTCAATTATGAAATGCCAGTTGTCTGCAGCATTCATGGGTAAACATCACAAATCACAATAAACCTCTTCACATTTCTACCATTTCTACCTTCAACAGTTCTTGGTCACTTAGCACAACCATAAAACTGCAAAAAGCAGGTAAATGAATTAAATTGATCACAACCCAGTTACTGAACCGTAACCATGCCAATTCTCAGGGGGTGACTGTAGGCGCTATATATTCACAATTGCCCATCTAATTATGGAGTAAAGCATCAGTTGTTACCCTCATAAAAGCTATTGTGCCGATAAAACTAATAAACCATTTCATGTGGCAGGTTACAAAATGGTTCGAGAACATTTTTGGAACATGACATGCTAAAGATGGAACATTGACCACAATTTCTGTAGAACCATGTCAGGACATTGTTGATGGCAGAATGGCTCAAGAATGTTCCAGTAAAGTTACACATTAGACATTAAAGTTTCATTCAGTAAAGCAATGGTAGAGGGGCTAAACAAATTTTCAAGTGGACCTTCTTGGAAGTTAATGACCTACAGAACCACTCAACTAAACACGTTTTCTTGGCTTTTTTTGATAGTTTAATTTCCACTGTTAGTAATCAAACAATACATATGCGTCATAACCCTGGCTCAGGGAATATAATGCATTGGAAACAGACAGTGTTTGAAAATAATTTATTGCAACAAGAACTATCAACTGCTCAGAAAATGGTGGAGGTTGAAGGCCCTGCTGCTGCAGAGCTGGCTGCCAAGACAGAGCATGCAGAGGAAGGGGAGGAGTTTAGATACTGCAGCCTATGGCAGGTGTGGCAGGTTAGTCATCAGTGCAGGGTACACCTCCAGCACTACCTGCAGGGCAAGACTAGAACCACACATACCCCCATACATAACATCCCCTCCTTAACATGGTTGTTCACAACAACCCAAACAAGACCAAATCTTTTAAAATATGTATATTTTTGTAAAGCAACACAACCTAGACAAGGCACCAGCCAGGATGTTGTCCTTCTAGATTCTTGCTTGTCTATAAGCCTGTGAGTCAAACTCAGCCAATAGAGCAAAGTATGCCAACACCCCGTGGCATACTATTGAGGAAGTCCTCAATAGTTGCCATTTTAGAGGGGAACTTAACACACAAAACAAAAACCAAGAAACATGCAAAGGACCTGACTGACCTTATCTAGCAGAGTGCCCCAAACTATAGCACCTAAAAAACTAAATGATATGCCAGTTGTAATCAAGGGAGAATGGCCACATCACTAGCACAGGTGTGCCTACTTAAAGGGGAACTACTGCACAAATCCAAGTGTCCATACTAAAAGTAGCCTACAGCTACACACAGCGGCCTGACACCAATGTCAACCAAAACTAGATTTTACCCATCAGCTATTCCATTATCTCCCACATGGAACTCATTAATAATCATAAGTGTCAAAGCTCAAGACACAACTCAGGGCAACCTATCCTACCAAGACGCTACATCACTAGAGCCTCCTAAAAACCGTTACAAAAGTTAGGATCATGGACACAAAACATGCCTACTGAATAGGACACTAAACTCACCCAACCTGTATTTTGTTTCTTCCTTTGCACATTTTACAAATAATAAATTCAGAGCGAAGGATGAAATACTTGGTTACTTCTAATAATGCATAGTAGTACTGTACACTGTAGGCCTACAATGAAGACCCTGTCCAATATCCTTATATTTAAAGCATCCCGCCACAAGACATAGGTATAGGCTAACCTACATTTTCTGAATTTATCTACAGAATTACACTTGCATACATTTATAATGACAGGACTAAAAAGGCATAGCTATTCACCCCAAGTCGACTCAACTGCCAGCCCATTAAGCAGACAACGGTCAAAATGCAAATAAGCAAATACGTAATTTAACCTTGACAACGTATAAAATCTTGCAATGTGCAGATATTGTAGCATTTCAGAGTACAATTATTTATTAAAATAATGGAGGGACATCAGTCATGTGGCTGTCCCAGAAACATAAAACCAACTAATCTGGTCAATATTTGGTTAAATTTAATATGTGGTCCCTGCACAGGTAACAATTCACAGTACAGCAATTAATTGGTCTGTCAAACATTTTTAATGTCATGTAAAATCTGTGGAAACCGCGCAACTTCCGAAAAATTTAATTCACAATGTAAAATACATTGGTTGAGAACGATGCGTCAAGAGGCAATCACCCGCCAAACCAATTAAAGCAAATTAAAATTATTTCCAAGAATAAAGAAAACTCTCCAAAATAATGCTCAAAATCGAGAACAAAGTGCTCAGAAGCGCTCCAGTCAGACCGCGCGTGCAGGGAGGAAGCCTCTGCGTTTAACTACTAACGCAGAAATATTTCCATTTCTGTTTCGAAGGTTCTAAGGTAAATTCGGACAATCATTTTCAGTTTTGGAACATTGTACAATTGAACATAGTAAATTATAGCTTATTGGTCTGAACAGAGTAATAGGGAATCAGGTGTTGGGTAAATACACATTACAATAAAATGCCTAATTTATTAAATTGCGATCGTATTGAACCTATTAACACTTAGTGTCCCAATCCACCTTAAATTCTTGTCCCGTTTTACCAAACACCTTTTGGTAAAATGGAACAGTGCTTCAAACACTTCAAACGATTGCTTCATGTTAAAGGGCGGTAGCAATTAAGATGTTCAGTCATTAGCTGCTAATATTTAAAGGGCACAGTGCCTCAAAACTTATGTCCCATTTTACCTCATGTCCCAATTTACCTGATATCACCCTATGAACTGATAAGAATACGGTACACAGTCAATTAGCCTACAGCTCGAGATATAGGCATTGGCTACACGTTTTCCTCTCATCGGCACACAGTTAATGAACGACAATATAACAAAGTACGCCATTATATTACCAACTTGCGCTTGCTGTGACGAGCCCATTACTTTGGCATACCGGGGGAAAGACAAGTATTCACAAGCCTACCTTAACTGTGCTGTTTCACTGGCATTCCGAGTGCAGAGTGCGCCTTCTTCACGAACATGCATTTGCTAAATAGCCCAAAAAACCAAACGAGTAAAAGCAAGTAATTTCTCCATCTACAAGTCTAAAAAGTAGCATAAATTGGCGTGAAGCCCAGACTATGTTAACTCTAATCAAATATGCCTCGTGCAAACACCGTTGATGACGTGGGCTATAATAGTTTTCTCGGTCGGCTATTTCTAACGCGATTGGTTGTTGGGTTGATTGCTGAGTTGATTGCGGTGTGTCCGGTCACATTTTCACGTGAGAAACTTGAACATTGGCTGTGTGTCAAATTGCACACTAGTGTAGCTACCTGTGCATTCGTGTTCTTGCGTGCTTAACGTACAAGTGCGCGAACAATTAATCTAGTTAGAATGCGAGAACCGTTCATTTGAGACGCACTTGTACTATCACGCCGTAATGTGACAGGCATTCAACTAGCAACAGCGACCGATATCTGAAGTGAGTTAGAGCTAGCTGTTTTATTGCAGAAACACATTGCATATTTGTTATACAAATTTGTGGTGACCGTATGCTGGTATATATTTATTCATCAGTTAAAAGGCTTACATTCCTTTACAGTTGATTGCATATTTAAAAGTCTTAGCTGTGGGCTCTAAAAATGCAATGGGAGCGGAAAGTGTGCCGGTCCTCCCAAGTACAACATGATAAGGACCGGTGAATCCCATGTGTACTTGTGCTTGAGTTTGGGACGCAATTTGCGACACAGCCATTGGCACTTAATGGGTCTCATTCATGAAACGTGAGCTGAACGAATTTCTGTGTAAAATGCGAGTAGAGGGAAATTTACGGGTTTTTGGCATTCATCAATATTTTAGTAGCTCCGATCTTTTCGTAGCTACTAACAAAATCTACACCTGCTGCTGACCACGCGTAGTGCTTGTGTAAATTCAAGAATGCACATAGATAATGCTTGTCACTATTGGAAATTTACGTTTTTATTCATATTGCGCTCTGTTATGTAAACAATACGCAGATGCCTTTGAAACACGTGATATGAACATGACAAACAATTAAAAATATAACACATTTAGTTAGTTAGTTGGCCATTAGCAGGTTTAAGATCCAGATTAGGTTCATGATTGTGAATTATCTATGTAAATCGACTCAATAGATTACACATTCTTTCTACATGTTGAATGATAATAAAAAAAAAAATTAAAAAAAAAATATATATATATATACGAATATAGGCCAATAATAGGCTAAAATCACAAAAAGGATGTAAACAATTACCATATCTGGGTCACTCAGGTGGTGTCAATTCTAATTAAACTTCCCACAATATAAAAGGCCTTCAGTCTTAGTTAATGGTAACAATGGCTGACCTTGCGCTCTTGCATGATTTGGCGCAATTAAGACGCTTGAGAGAGAGGTATTTCAGGGATCGGGCAGATGTTAGCTGAGAGTGATGAATGGTTGATTAGTCGTTTCCGACTACCAAGACCAATTCTGTTGCATTTATGCAACATTTTGGAGCCTAATCTGACAAGGCCAACAAGACGCAGCCATGCCATCCCTGCACATCTACAGGTACTATCGGTGCTTAGTTTTCTAGCCACAGGGACCTTCCAGCGCGAGATAGGTGACAGGTCCGGCATTTCACAACCAACCATGAGCCGCATCCTCCCTGCTGTGCTCAATGGTATTTTAAAACTAGTGCCAGAGTACATCACATTTCCCTATAACGCACAACGGCAGGTAGAGGTGATGCAGGGATTCAGTGCAATTGCGAACATGCCAGGTGTCATCGGTGCCATAGACTGCACACACGTATGCATCAAGGCTCCATCTGGTGATGCATTTGCTTACATAAACCGGAAAAACTTTAATTCCGTTAATGTGCAACTGATCTGTGATGCAAAGTGTGTGCTGTTAAACGTTGTGGCACGGTGGCCTGGTGGGACGCATGACGCATTTATCCTGCGTAATAGCGCAGTTGGCACGCGTTTGGAGGATGGAGCTGTGAGGAACGGCTGGCTCATTGGTAAGAATATAGCCTGCCTATACAATTGCATGTGTGTTTTATATATGGACTTACCCTCCTATATCCATAGGGGATAGGGGTTACCCACTGACGCCGTGGCTTATGACCCCACTGACCAACCCGCAGACACCACAGGAGCTGGCATACAATGAGGCGCACTCTGCTACTCGGGCTGTTGTGGAGCGCACAAACGGGGTCTTAAAGGCAAGATGGCTCTGCCTGGACAATAAAGGTGGTACCCTTCTGTATGCACCCGGGAAGGTGTGCAAAATTATATTAGCCTGCTGTGTCCTGCACAATGTGGCCATTAAACAGGGCCTTCCACTGCCTGAAGTCCCCAATGCAGAGGAACGACTGCCTCCGGAACCAGCTCTTGGGCCTCAAAATGCGCCTGCTATACAGACACGCCAGCGTCTTGTAGAGCAATTTTAAGGTAAGTGTTGCTAAGACTGAATAAGCTGTGCACATTTTAGGCCGACAAGCTTTGAAAAAAGTTAGTTTCATTTGTATTTTGTTTTATATACAACATCCTGTTTCAGTAGGCTACCTCAGTTCATTTTCATGTCATGCTCTTTAAAATGCATACAAATAGGCTATATTTAATTATCAGAATAAAAGAGAGTAGCTTGATTATCTTGTAGTAAAAACACAGACATCACACAATACTGACAACATAACACTTTATTTTTGAGGACGCAAAAGTGCCTTGCAGATTTCCTTCAAGCTGCTGTTTATTTCTTGGAGGGACGTATTGATTTGGTTGACTGCTGCAAGTAGGCTTTCCTGATTCCTCAGGACCTCATCCGTAAGGACAGCCGGATCACCTCTTCGGCCTCGGTACCTGGGTGCAGCAGGAGCAGCAGCGGCGGCAGCAGGTGGTAGAGCCACATCCTGGGAGGAGCACTCGCCAGCTAGAAATGAGACGACATTTGTTTTTTTTCGTTTTATATGTGGCTCTTTTTTCATTTGAAAGAAACATTAAATAAATCTTATTTGAAAAATGTTAAAATTTACGTTGGCTGCAGACTGACTTATTTTTATATTACGTTACATTACGTGGCATTTAGCAGACGCTCTTATCCAGAGCGACGTACAACAAAGTGCAAATCAAACAAGAACACGTGCAAAAGTGGACCTGAGAGGACAGTACAGTTCCGAGTACTAGTGTAAACCTACAGAAATTCAGAACCCTTGAAGAGTTGTTTGGAGCGGTACAGTATAAAACAGAACTTTAGGCTATTAAGATTCAAATAATTTGAAGACGATGCATACAAAACTGCAGTGGGCTATATGTTATCCGTATCCTTTCTTGAAATGAATGTTAAATAGCTGTACATTCCGACACTGATATCCATTACGCCCCATATCGCACAATATAGCATTACTGGTTTCCCGTTTCCACTTCATTCAATCCGAAGAGAAACCCCCACAAATGTTCTGTTCGTTTGGTGGGACTGTACTACCTAGGTTAAACTATACTAATCACTAAGCTATCAGTGATGGTTTTCAGAATGTATTATGATACAACAATTATCACCTTACCATCTGGGTTTGATGTTGTCTCCAGTGGAGGCATGTCGGTGTCTCCGTCAGGTAGAATTCCTGACAGAGAGGTCTCCCCAATAATGCCAGCGATGCGCTCGTCAGCAGGTGATATTTGTGCCCGTGAGCCTCCTCCTCCTGTGGCTGATGCATATTTTTTTTGTGCGCTTATGCGTTTCTTAGCCTCCAGTTTCATGTCAAACCATTTACGTTTAACCTCTGAAATAGTTCTATTGTCTACAGAGGCAACATTGACGGCATCTGTCACCTCCTTCCAGGCCTTCGCTTTGCCTGTCGCTGTAACAACACCACTACCGACCGAACAAAATAAAATACTTTTTCTCGACTCAACTTCACCCAAGATTATTTCGATCTCCGCTTCGGAAAAGTTTTTTTTTCTTTCTCTCTCTTTCCTTCTTTGTGCCATGATGACTGACAGGTCGACTGGAGGCGTCTACACCTCCTTATATGGTAATCATTGTCTATTCATGGGCGGGGATTTATGCTCATTGCTGATTACCGGGAGCGCGCTTTCACTTTACGATGGATTGGCATTCATGATCATACACATGTGTTTACGATCAGATCTGGGTTTCCCGCGGCGTTCATGAATCCGGAGTAGGTTTTTAATAGCGTGGGCGTTTATGTGCAAATCTGCACATAGACTTACTAACGTTTCATGAATGAGACCCAATGTCTCCATCTCACCCTAACCCAAACCCTAATTACTTACCCTAATCACCCCTACCCTTACCTCATCTCTAACCCTAACCCTAACCCTAATCATAATCATAACCCTAACCCTAACCCTAACCCCAACCCTAACCCTAATCATAACCCTAACCCTTACCCCAACCCTATAATAGATTTTGAAGAGGCTACCCAGACCCTCTTCAATGCATTAAAACCAAGGGGGTATTCCAGATCTTTCCTTAGACAGGTCCGGAAAACTTTCTTAACCACCAGACAACAAGACACGTGCAAAATCATCCCGCTAATCACCACCTACTCAGCATTTAAAAGAAATAAAAATCTTAAAGATCATCTGGTAAGCAGCAAACTACCAGAAATTAATACTTTACCGACACAGGGCCCAATATTTTACAAACAAGCCACTACAGTCAGGAACACCACTACCAACACAACCTACATAATAAAACAAACACTAACTAAAAACACTAAAAACTGCATATATGCCATTAAGTGCAAACAATGTGGTATAATATATGTAGGAGAGACAGGGAACACAATTAAATGTAGACTAGCACAACATATATACAACATTAGAAATCACAGAGAGACAGACAAACACCTGGTGGCTCATTTCCTTCACCATGGACTTGAGGCACTAGAAATATCAGGCCTTCAAACAAACAATAATTGGACACCGGAGGAGAGACGCAGGTTTGAGAAACACTGGATTCTCAAACTTAGCACTCTATTTCCAAGAGGACTAAACCAACACACATAGAGCACCGACACAAGAGGGACCAAATTCTTCCTACTTAAAGGCTTCAGTACCCTGAATGGCCAGTGCAAACTTTTATTTCCCAAGAGGCCCTAATATGGGACAACTTGGGAAATAAAGATTTCTTACTTACCTAACTAGCCAGAGCCTTCAGTAACTGCTGATAGCTGGGACAGAATTACACTAAAGACTACCCACCTTGTTAATACCACTCTGAATAGGCTCATCCGAGCCAAAGAGAGGTCTTTAAAATAACAAAAGAATTACCCACTAGAAGAAACAAAAGATTAAATTACAGGAGGAATACAGCCATTCAGGCCAAACTACTGGAATGCTACGGCCATTTAATAGAACCATCTTTAAAATAGGTCTTTAAAATAACAAAAGAATCACCCATCACAAGAAACAAAAGGTTAACTACTGGCAGGAAACAGCCGTTTTTGACAAAAATTCCAGAAAGCTAGGGCTATTAAGGACACAAAGGGGACACATTCACCAATGAGGACCCCACAAACCAGTGGCCTCAAACAGGTCCTCTCTGTGACCTCATAAACAGAACCACAATCCTCTCACACTCACACCTGAAGAAGCCTAAGACAAGGTGAAACGTTGTGTCGACATATGCTTTGGAAGACAGCGGAGGAACACATCCTACTCGGAGGAACTCTACCGCTGCTGATCCCGAAAGAGCAAAACAAACCTGAACATTTTCACGGACGAGACACCAGGAGGAATCCTGCAGCAACACGATACAGACTGCACTACCTTGTGGTGGAAACCTAACGGTGTAAACTAAACCACAAGGTAACAGTCTTGGTAAGTATAGACTGCTTTGATAAGCGTCAACCTCGTGTTGACAAAGCACGCTATCAAACAGTCGAAACCTGCACCGCCGCTTGCACAACATTTTTAATGATAAAAAATTACTAAAAAAAACACTAAAGATCTGTAAAATTTGAAAAATATTAGACAATTCTAGAAAATAAAAAAGTTTTAAACCACAAGAAAACAGTCTTACGTTCATTCTCAAAATTAGAAAATTAAAAACACCTTACCCACACCAAAACACCATGACGGCTTTCGCTGAGGCCACTAGGACCCTCTTCCGGGTCATCACCTGACAACACATCACCTGCAGAACACTGCAGTGTCTGGAGCCGGGACAGCACCACCCACCAGTTTATTTAAAAAGATGCAGGAACTGGCCACCCTGGTGAGACCGGCCTCCCCGACAGACACCATGTTGTTACTGATGGGCAATGCCCGGAACTGGCTCCACACATGCATCTAAAGATCCTGGAACAACTCACTAAAAAGTTGGAGAGAATCCAGCTCAACAACTGGCCGGAGGCGTTCCAGGTGGCGGCCAGGTGGGCCAAAAAGAAGTTTGGCCGAAGATTACACCCGACCACCCTGGAAATTGTCCAGGAAACAGTGGCCCCAATTTGGAGAACTGTAAAACACACAACTCCAGTCTCCACCAGCAACAGATTCACTGCTCTAGTGAATCCTCCACCACCCCCACCCACAGCAGACAGAATCACCCACACTACACCCCGGAACCAGGACCAGTACCAGAGGGAGTGGCCGACACTGAGGCAGACATGCCTAACCCTAACCCAATTTCCAATTTCCCAACTGCCAATTTCCA